>NC_051162.1:93275683-93299874 GCF_013339745.2 Dermacentor silvarum
TCTGTCTGTCTGTCTGTCTGTCTGTCTGTCTGTCTGTCTGTCTGTCTGTCTGTCTGTCTGTCTGTCTGTCTGTCTGTCTGTCTGTCTGTCTGTCTGTCTGTCTGTCTGTCTGTCTGTCTGTCTGTCTGTCTGTCTGTCTGTCTGTCTGTCTGTCTGTCTGTCTGTCTGTGTCTTTCTGTCTGTCTGTCTGTCTTTCTGTCTGTCTGTCTGTGTCTTTCTGTCTGTCTGTCTGTGTCTTTCTGTCTGTCTGTGTCTTTCTGTCTGTCTGTCTGTGCCAATCTTCAAAAGTGAATCGCTCTAACGGAAATTTGGCTCAATGGGTGTGGATCACTGGGTATGTGCCGCCCTTCAAGGCAAAAAAAAACTTAAAATTTTCTTCGACGCTGGGCGGAATCCAATCGGTGCCATCTATATTCAGACATGCGCAATGCGCAAACCTCGTCAGCGGCATCGCTAGGTAGCGCGGCATGTCCAGAGAGAAGCGCTAGAGAGGAGCCCCGCTGCTGTGCACGCCTCACACAGTACGTGTTTCGGCGTTGGCAATACGCTGCGTCGTTACATCGCTTCAGTTCTAATCGCAACAATTTCGACAGTCATCCTTAGAAATTTCTGCCGAAATCTTTTCTTCATTGCGCACCTTGATGAGGTGGAAAGGGCCAGAGTAGACGGTGACGTTGATGCCGAACAGTCCTGGCAGCTGGCTAGAGCCTATGTGCACCGAGACGCCGGCTGTGAAGCCGCTGACAAGCTGCTCGGAGAGGAAGACGCTCAGACTGCCCAGCCGAAGCATGCCGAACAGTAACTGCGTAATCAAAAACACAGGCAAAAGCCACGTGACATAAGTCTTGGAAATAACCGTTATCCTTATCGAGATAACCGTGGTGCGTTAGAAACAGAGTAATACATTTCGTCAGAATATTCACCCTGCAGAAGCGAAAGGGCTTAAGTATATTGGGCTTCGATTTCCAAGAACCACTGGATCTAGCAAGTAGAGTATGCTCTATGCCTTTTCCTTCAAAACATGTTTAAAGCTTTAAATATTTTTTTTTTCGTATTCCTTTGAGAAAGCGACTTAATTGGCAAGCTCCAGTATATTTCACTTAAGAACCATCACCTTTGTATCACCTGTGCGTGTCATGCTGGTACATTTTATTGCCATTTTTTTATTCTTCTGCCCTCCTTGTCAGAGGGCCTTTCTGTCCCTGATCACTTTTCCTATGCAGAGTAACATGCAGATGGCTACTTAGACGCCGGCCAGGTTCAATTACGAATTATGACTAACGGTTGTTTAATGTCGTTATTGATATATTGTCCTCGAAACACGGTTCAAACGATACAGAAAAATGCATTTATCATTAAGATTTCAGCCACATCCGGCCACCCGTCGTGATTGCAAATTGCAATCGCCCCGCCGTGGTTGTTCAGTGTCTCTGGTGTTGGGCTGCTGAGCACGAGGTCGCGGGATCGAATCCCGGCCACGGCGGCCGCATTTCGATGGGGGCGAAATGCGAAAACACCCGTGTACTTAGATTTAGGTGCACGTTAAGGAACTCCAGGTGATCCAAATTTCTGGAGTCCCCTACTACGGCGTACCTCATAATCAGATCGTGGTTTTGGCACGTAAAACCCCATAACTGATTGAAATTACAATCGATTCCGGACATTTCTGACGTAGACAATTTGCTTTTTTATGAAAAGAATTGAAATATCTGTTACGAATAGATTCAGAAGTTAGCAATGAATTAACGGTCTTCTAATACAACAATGAACACTACGTCGACGTTTCCGTCAAGCGCGGTAATATCTCCGAAAGCAAGAGTTCTTGGTGCTATATTCCGCAAGGGAGTGATGCAATGCATTTCTTTTCGTTATAAAAGGATAGAATTCGCATTTAGCACTTCTTACCTTGCTGGCCTTCTGCGGCGCCAGACTCCGAAACTATGGGCGCGCATTTCGAAGGCCGCATCAGTTAAGATTGCGGTGTTCACTGTTAGAGACCTGCTCCTGTCGAACTAAATTAGTTCAGAGCCGAAAGAATAGCTGAGATATGGTGATTTTTTTTCTCTCTGTGCCTGTGATCACGTCTACCTGCCGAAGCACAGAAGACGCAGTGGGAGCGAAATTGGATCTCGACTGCTAAGAAGAAAGACATGATGTATAGAAAGGTAGGTAGGTTAACCAGAGGTAGTTCGGGTTGGCTGTTTTGCACTGGGGGAAGAGAGGCAACGATATAAAGTGACGAAGAGAACGTAAGTGGAAAGAAGGTAGGAGCAAAATACAAGTATAACGCGTACACATAGATCAAGCGGCAGCAGAGAACATTTCTGAAGTCTAAATGTGGACCTGTAGGTTTTGAGAACTTCAACAGCGCTGGTATAGCTTTATTCACGAAGTTACTTTGGGAATACTGGCCTAGAACTTTCTGTTCTGATAGTGACGTCTGCTGAGAAAAGTGCTACATGGCAGGGGACGTGTCGGATCCAAGCATGCAATCTAGCAGTGGTGCTAACTGTATTGTGGACTGAGGATGACATAACCAGATCATCCAAGTGCAGTCGTGACCCGGCCGTACCTGGTAAAGGCCCACGAGAAACGATAATGTAGTGGCAACCTCAGCTGCCGTGTACTCGAGTTTGTTTTCCTCGACGAGGTTGCCCGTCATGATTGAGACCACAGCAAAGGCACCTAGAAGAAATAAACAAAGAACAACATTTAAAAAAATGTATTGATATCTTGGCGGAACGTGGAAAAGAAGTCAAACGAAAACAAAGGCAGCAAAAACTATAAAACGACGCTGACTCTCAACTGATCGCAGGTCACAGGGCAAGCTTCCAATGATGCGGCGAAAAGAAAAAAAAAAGCGATCGCGATTTGTGCAACTAATCAAATTCTTTTACATGTAGAATCAATGACGGCTGACATACGAGTGTATATCACTAATTTTAACACGAAAGTGTTTTATGCCGGGGTCCACCAAGACTTCACTGACGTATTTCCGTCACGGAAATACGTCATAGAACATAATACAAAGAAAGAAACCAGAAGAAAAGTTCCACAAACATGCAAATTTGGAAATCGAACCCACGACCTCTCGGTCCGCGACGATAGATCGCCGAGCGTTTAACCCATTGCGCCACAAACGCATTTGCAGAGAGCTACACAGACGCGCCTTATATATCTAACACTCCTCCGTGTACCCGCGCTCTTGCTCGGGGCGGCGCCGCCGCCTACGAGCAGAAAAGAGAAGTACTGCATTATGACACTAACGCGCACCGACAGTGAACGCTTCGGTGGTCTCAGCACTACGACGCCTCGATGCCAGCATTCGAAGGGACGCTGGCATCAAGAAGCACTACCAACGCCACCTAGGTGGCGTTCACCGTACTCAGCACAGCGGAGCGTGGCCTCCGCAATTAGCTCTGAAAATGTTTCTGAAGTTGATCGCGGAGGCTGCAATTACGACGCGCTGTACGCGCTGATTTGACTCGGTGACGATTCAGTTACGTGCTTTGTCTTGCGCGTTGTATTAGTGTGTCAGTTACGTGCTTCGTCTTTCGCGTTGTGCTAGCGTGTGCAGCGTAGTGCAGCTTCCATATGCACGACGGTTGCTCATGGTCATCGACGTTGGTAGTCGTGATGGAGGAGACGTGCCACCAGGCAGTCAGCGTGGGTGCATCAACGCCTAAGGGCGCTTTAGCCACAAAACACCAATAGACATTATATATCAATGTGCAATAAACATTACACTACTTCTGTGAAGACACGTTTCACTTTCGTGTTCTATACCGATTCCTATATAAGAGGGATCAACCACATTTTTTTGTATATAAGCCCTCATATGTCTCTTATCCTTCTCGCTTAATAGCTATCTCTAGATATACGGATAACTAGGGAAAGATTACTATGTCTCTGCTCTCTTTCAGCTGGCTTGCGTGCTTATAACCGATAGCCGTATTCTTCAATACTGATGGGGTGAAATGGAATAACACCCGTACACTTCATTGACATTATATTTAGGTGCATTCATGCTGATACTTATATTTAAGCGCACGTTAAAGAACAACTTGCACAAATGGGAATTTATTTACACAGTACCTCGTTACACGTTACTTAGTGTACATATATCTGCGGAACGTAAACACATTCTTAAGTATAAAATATCATTCGTATACAATTCTATACACTTATGTTCATGCACACATATATTACATATGTTACATTACATATTACAAAAGGGCAATTCATTTACACAGTACATATTGACACATTTCTTTGTGTACATATATATCTTTGGAAAGTAAACACATTCTTAATTACATATTCTCATTTATATACAATACTGTACACTTATATTCATGAACATATATATTACATATATTGCATAATTATCAAGAACACACAAATTTGTCAATACATGTCTCTACACTCAAGTATACAAATAACACTTTCTCGTAATAAGTTATTTAATAATGTGTAACCGCCTACTTGAGCGCTCATTTTTCTCACGTGAAGCGCTTCCGCGCGTTTAAAGCAACTGTTCCCTTTGTACAGAAGTGTCTTTGCGTCACTGGGTTCAGGATGAAAGATGAACGCCTAGGCCGAATTTTATAGGTGGTCCTGATAGTTATACTCAACTGAAGGTGATATTTTAGCACGGAACAACGAACTTTTATTTTCCAATTAGCCTAGCATTTACATTAGCAGAGCAATGTCATTAAGCTATGAGACGACTCCAGATGGTTTGGGCTCTCTTTCAGAGGTGAAGGGTAAGTGCACGGCTTGTTTGTAATTCTTAGGTTGTGACCGCCTTAAATGAGATGATTTGTAGAGTATTTCGCTAACTCTCAAAGTGATGCTCATAATTACGAGCCATCGATTGCTACCATTATTAGAAATACACCGTGAAGACCGTCCCTTCCGTGGAACATAACGGCATGATTAGTCGGAGGACAGCTGAAGCGGCGCCAGCGAAGTTGACTGTTTTCGCTTCAGATTAGAATGAAAACGCAATGACAGCCCATGTGTAAATGCCGTCAATATAATGCTCAGGTCTGGCTTATACGGTCATCCTCCGCAACGCTTTCCCGATTTTAAGAGGAAATCATACTTTGAGGCCAACTCCGATATCCTAGATTCAAGTACATGTAAAACGCAGGAATACTCTCACGGCTGGACCCAAATGGGTCCAGCCATGAGAATATGTTGTGAGATAATGTTATCTGGACCCATAACGGCTGGACCCAGTTTGAATGAAATTTGTACAGATTCAAGTACATGTAAAACGCAGAAATACCCTCACAGTCTGGACCCAAATGGGTCCCGACAACGGCTGGGCCCATTTTGAATGGAATTTGTTGAAGTTTTTTTTACAATGCTCAGAAGAGTTTTTGCAAAAGTCCTACTCACAAATCGCTGCAATTTTACAGAGTGGTCAAAAACGCAATCAATTTTGTCTGTTTTTTATGTCTCGACAGGTGCAGGTCACATAATTGTGATATCATTTTTTTTATTGCTAAGTAAGAGTTGTAAACTTGATTCTTCTGTTTCTTTACCCTTTTTTTAATTTTACGGTTTTCGTAAATTTTCTTAAAAATAGAAAAACTAACGGTAAGAATAAAAAATCAACTTCGACAGTCCGGTAAATTTTCGCTTTTTCGTTTGAATGTAACAAACCTCATGAAAATCTCTGCATTAGATTCCGAAAAAAATGATTTATCCTTCCTCATGCATTAAGATAGGAGCTCCTGAGGTAAGTCTTATCTGGAGAATGCGCCACTCACCTATAGAGGCGTGCCTGGAGGTGCCGAAAACTGCGTACATGAGCATGGGAAAGAGTGACGTGTATAGGCCGTAGATCGGTGACACCCCGGCCAGCAGGGAGTAGCCGAAACCTGGGAAGAAGTCAACACTGTAGAAATATAGACTCTTAATCTCGTCTCCCAATGTTCCACTACGTGGAACATTTCTTGCTATTATGTTCCATTTATTTGGTGGAGTCTTTGCGGAATGAGATCAGGATGTTCCACTTAGTAAAACTTACGCGGAATGACAGTAATTAAGAGTGGTATACAGTATAGCAGCGGCAAGAAGCTCGACCGGAGGAAGAGCCGCCGACGCTGAAGAACATTTGACCCACATAAGTTCCTTATAAGTCGAACATTATGTTTCACTCACTTAATGCAACCCATGCGGAAAGAGTGTAGCGCATGCCAGCGACGGGGTGGAACAGGAGCCGGGTTCATTGCACAAGCACAAGACAGAGCAACCTTGACTACATGTTGCGACTGTCATATATTCAATATACAGCTGCGTAAATGTCATTCGTTTCCTCGGTCCTAGGTATCGCGTTTGTAGACAGATGCTCGCTCTCGCATCTTTGCAGTCAAGTTATGACCTTAGGCTCTCCACAGTATTTCAAGAAACTCACACCTACTTAACGAAACAGCGACAGCGCAAACCAAGTCAAGGATAAAGAAAGGAGGCGAGACATAAAGAGGCTCGCAAATCTCGCCTTCTCTGTCCTTGTCTTGGTTTGCCCTATTGGTGTTTCGTAATATACCAACACGCCCAGTCTTCTCTCCTAACATCTACCTATTTTCAGTTAGCATACGAGGGTTTGTTGGCCTGTTGCTTAAGTTCACGTCCTATAGGTGACGCCGTCGGTCAAAAGGATGTTCCACATCCGCACCATGGTCATGAGTGGCGATGACTAACACTCTCAGGGTCAACTAGATCGTGTACACATACATAAAAACCCAATAGCACGGACGTGGGAACAGCCGTCACCGCAGCTCGGTTGGTAAGAGCATCGCATGCGTAATGAGGAGGATGTGGATGCCGCTCCTACCGGCGGCGTTGTTGTTTCTTTTAAATGCGTAAGCCTTTCTATGCCTACCCAACGAGAAACATGTCCGTCTGTCACGGAAGACAAATGCAATGGCTCATACCCCCGTAATGCTAAGGCTATACAAGCGCTCGATCAGCAAAGTGAAGCGAACCGTGCATACATTCATTGAAGATTCACCCATACAACACACAGAACAGCATATGTTTCAATAAAGAACAATCTCAAAACAAGCATCTGAGCCATCAATAAAGAATTGCACACCCCCCTCAACACATGCTTGTAGTGTTCGTTTTGCAACACTTTCGCTGGACATCCGCTTTGGCAAGTTTATAACGACAGATGAGGGTTGATAAGACTCGGATACAGTCCGGTAAGGGTTGATAAAGGTCGGATGTATAGTCCGATAAGGTTGATAATGACCAATAAAGCTTGCTAAGTGTTTGTGCTGGTCGGATAAAGTTTCATAAGATTGATAATAACACCGCGCTGCGTGGAGACGAGCAAGTGGCACAATGCTTGCGCATACTTACACAACTCCAATGGAGTTTCTGCGTAAATTGTTTTTGTCCTTTTTAAATATTTCCCTTCGCCTGACCATTTATACATTTCGATTAAAACAACATATAATTTCCCCTCTGCTTTCCTGACCTTATTATACGTTAGCGTCATATGGTTGTGACTAACAATGATTGTGCAGAAATCATCGACGATAATTTGTCAATGTAGGCGAATAGCCCGAACCAACCAATGAACGAACGACTGCCGAAGCGCGGAAATGAATAACATTTGAGTACGATCATTACGTTGCACCGGTCCTGCTTGGCGCATTTTATGCATTACGTTTTTGACCTCGGTACCTGGAAACATTGTTGCCGTTACCACATTAGCAACGCGTCAGAACGTCCGAACGGCGAATGCGCACCCGCGGACGGCGAAGCCACCGCAGCCGCTTGGGGTGACTAAAAACGACCGCCTTGCCATCACGCCCTTTTCCCGTAATTTCCATTATAGCTCTTTATTTTTCTTATGACTAGGCATCGAGATTCTCACGTGACTCTCCCACGTGGCATCGCGCTCGTGAATTCAAATCGTCGAGGAGAAATGGCGCGTTCTCCACGCATCGCCGCACACACGTGGCTCTCTCCGGCGGTGCGCGTTCCGTTTTCCGTAGCGCGATGTTGACACACGGAAACGCACGCAGAGACGCACAAACAGCGAGCCTCCTCCGACGGTCTGTACGCACTCGGGCAGGGCTTAGCAAACCGACAGATTGATCGACCACAACGAACGTGGCAGGAAGTAAAAGCAGCGCTCGCCCGCGAGCGTACGCATGAATACCCATCATTCAGTCGTTACTGCACGTGACCTATAGATGGAGCTCTCTTCATGGAAGTGCATCATTCACTTTCTCTCTCTCTCTCATCTCAGAATCCTTCCTTTCGGCGCAATCGTTGAACTCTTCGCGCGCTGGTTCCACGCAAGACAAGGTTGCGGCGTTTTATTAAGCATGAAATGCATTTAGCTCCCGTTGTCGGCGACCTTCGAGTGACCTTGAGCCAAAAGCCAGAGCCGTTATCCGGGCGCTCAAACGAACTCAAACGAGAACATCGGGGCATCGTTGCGAGAATTAAGAGAAATTTAGTTCAACAAACTCCTTCGTGAAAGTACATGTGAACTTGGTTTCAAGTGCAATAAAACATCCAAATACGAACGACAATGGCACATGCCATCAACAGGACACGTTATGAAGAAATACAACACACTAAGGTGCCATACAAGTCAACGTTTTGAGATTTCTCTTACCTTATCTAAAAACGCAGATTCTTTTTTTTTCTAATCTAATCTAAAAACGTTGATACAAGTCTGGCACAAAACGAGATCATCCGGGCAACCAGTCAAAACTTAAGAAAATGGGGTCTCTGGCCCCTGTTGCGAAGTCCGAGGCCCGAGCGGACACGAAGGTTCCATGGATGGTGCCGTGCCAGGTGCCGGGATAATGAGAAGTCCAGTGAGATCAGAAAACTGTTTTATATACACTGTACATGTTGATATTTTACAAGAAGGGCTCCATGACTTGTCTTTGGACGGTTTGACAGCACATTCGTTTTGTTGCCAGTAAGCCGTTGTTCATACTGCAATTTACACGGTTTATGAGTTTACGAGCTTCCTACAATGTTTCGTGCAACACATAGTTTGCTTTCGCTGTCAATGCTTCGCCTTTCGGGCGAAGTTTTGACTTTTTAATGCGGTTAACATTCTTAAGATTTAACGCAATTCCAAGTATCTATCTGTCTCCGGATCTAGCAGTTTTCCTTACACGTCAACTTGTGTCACTGTGTATGTGCTACTGTATATGTACAGTGGTGAGCACTGTTAGGGTGAACACCTCATTAGTATTCAAGTTGGGACAACTTCAACATACCGTCTACTTCAGGGGGGAAATGTGCCGAATACGACGCCTATTGGTGATGCCGATAAAAGAAATAATAGCTTTCTTTACTTTGTGCTAAGCATCAACTGCTATAGACTCGTGAATACTAAAGAGGTGTTCACCCTAACAGTGCTCACCACTGTACCACTGGTATGTCCGCTCTTCAATGAACCTCCTTGATGCCAACTTGGGCGTGTTTCAGTTCTCGTTGCCCGTGTGCGAAGAGTTAATTCGCTTGCTAGCACTGCGTATTATCGATATTATCGTACTGGATGTTTGGCCGTATACTATCGTACGGGATATTTGTCACCAAGTATGGTCTGCTCTTCAAAGAACGTCTTTGACGCCAACTCGGTTGACTGGGTATGTCGCGATCTTCAATGACCCTCTTTGGCGACTCTTTGGGTCACGGGACATGTACTAGTGTGTATGCGCCGCTCTTCCTAATAACTATCATAACATATAAAACATATCACCAATTACACACCCATCATAAGATAGATTGCTATCACAAAAACGCCGCCAATAGTCTCCAAAATATGGATGCGTCGCCATTTTTTTTTCTTATTGGGTCGATTTCTTTTAGTTCGGCGGGGATAATGTTTTCCCGCATTAGCTCAATTAGGGGCAGAAGAACAGGAATTATACGGCGTTCAAAAGTATCGATATTGCTTGATTGGCGGGTATAGCTTCAACTTGACTGCACTCTCTGCACCATGCAGTTCAGGGAGTGCAGCACATTCGTCCTCGAATCGACAGTGCAGCATGCGCCCCCTGTAGCACGCTGCTCGGTTCGTCTCCTTGCAGTAGCCATGTTGGGCATGAGCTAACGATCCTCCTGCACTCGCCATTGCAAGTGAAGTTGTGCGAGTCGATGTCAGCAGACATGATTGAGAGCTAGTTGATTAGTGGTCCATGGCCGCCAGTGTCTCCCGCTCTAGTCTAGCCATAAGCGAGTTAGAAGTTTAATAGACGCTTGGGCGATTGTCAGGAGATGAGCGCCTAATTGCCTTCGTTCAAACGACTTCCTCGTGGAATGCTTTTTCTGGCGAAACAGCATCCATGTCCACCACATATTCGTTATCACTCCGAAGTACAAACACAATAACAATTAATGGGATAATAACGAAAGGAAATACACTCGGCATTCCTATATGCCCATTGGTTGAAAAGGCTTAACCGCCGGCTTCAGACGACAGAGTTCGTCCGTCGCCGCGCTTTTCTTCTCGGTTTAATTGCCACGAGACGCGCAGCTATCACGGCGCATCTCGCACGAGGTTAACTCGTGCGGAATCTCTCGAGAACTTGTCCAAGAAAGCTGGCATCAACAAGAAGCTTCCTCTGACCATAGCCTCCGTGATGTGAGGATGTCACCACGGAGGCCACGTTCCAACCGTGGAGTTTCCTACAAAAAACTACCGGAGCTGTGATCACTCAGCTGCCATGTCGGGTGGTTCATGCATTTGTCTAATCTTCGCGCTTGTGGTTTCAAAAGTTCTTGAGGCGTTATTTTTTATACTTTCTCACTCTAAATTTCCAAGCAATCATAGCTTTCTAAACGCATGAAAGCAATTACTTTATCCGCACAGACATATAATCAATGCGAATTGTTGCGTTCAAAATTGGCGAAGTCAAGAAGCTGTTTGAAGCCATAGCGGTTCGAACCAGCATACTCTACTAATTTTTGTAGCAAGTCATGCCTCTGACCAACTCCTATTCGTGTGCAAAAAACGCGCCACGCGGTCCTGGCTGCGAACTATATGCAGCGTCGATCGCTCTATGCAACCTGTGGAGCCTTGTTAGCCGGCGCTACGCCGAGCCCGTGGCTAAAACGAGTCGCATGTTGTTTGCACTTTCTGCTTGTAATAGGGCCTCGAAAATTCGAGACGATCTGATTAAGAAAAAAAATGTTGCCGAAATAGAAACAATGCGTAAGTCATAGGAATGTACCTTCCCACTTGGGCGGAAGACAAGCTTTGCGAAATGCCTTGCGCATTAGAATGAGCGAGCTTCATTTTTACATCGCCACCATTTTGTACGTAACGCATCGAACTCAATTTCACACGTAAATATCAAGTCGATCCACCTTTTTAGGGCACGTTTTCTTTCTCTCTCTTTTCAGCCCCTCTCGCTTTCTCTCCTTCCTACGGTCTTTCAATCGTTGGTCTCCTTCCCCATGCAAAAATGGCATACAGGCGACTACTCGCACGCCGGCAGAAATATCTGCGTTTCGCTAAACACCTTTATCTCTATCTTTCTGGTTCGCGCTGGAACTTTCGACAACCTCATTCCCGTGACATCCGTCGGTATATAACCAGCCGGACCTATTGTTGTCCGTTAAGCTAACCACCATCAAGCATACGCGCTCATATTGTTTACTATGCTCTGCATCTCCATGGTCAAAGGTTCACGCGCAACCACGTCCCCCCCTTCCTCAGGTCTTCTTATTCGACGCCAGTCGAGCGTGGTCTGACGCAACGTAAACAGTCGTGCGTGCGACACGAGCAGTGGGAGGTTATCAGAGAGAGGCAGTCAGTCGAATCCGTCGGTATTGAGCAGTTCGAACGTTCAAGGCCGACCACAGCGCCGCTAATGCTGACCGACTGAGAGAGGAGACGGAGACGTGCGCGCGCGGGAAGCTGCTTGGCCTCATGCGCGAAGCGGTACAACGCGGCCGCGAATTTTCGCATTCGTCGATGGACAAAACCTGCAGTTGCAAGGCGATCTTGAGAAATAAAGTGAATACATTCGAGGGAGTGGTCCTCGCACTTTTATGTCCCGTGAGGCGACCTGGTAACTTTTACTGCGACGGTACTTAGTAGCTCGACGTTGGGTTTACTATATATATAGTCTAGAGCACTGCACGGGCCAATTTTTGCGGCCCGGCCCGGGCCCGATCAAAAGTTTTATGGCGAGACCCGGGCCCGGCCCGGGCCCGGATATAATCTACGTTACCCACCCGGCCCGGCCTGCCACCCCTTTACCTTAGGCCCGAGCCCGGCCCGAACCCGGCCCGAGACCAAAAAATACATGTTCTTCAGAGTTGAGACACCCGAGAATAACTCGCTGCACGTTACTGCGCACCACCAGAAAGCCCGAGCCCGGCCCGGGCCCGCGTCAAAAAAAAACCCAAGCCCAGCCCGGGCCCGGGTCAAAAAGGACACGCCGTGCCCGAGCCCGGCCCGAGCCCGTGAAAAAACTGCTCTACCCGGCCCGGCCCGGGCTTTCGGGTAAGCCCGAGCCCGTGCAGTGCTCTACTATATGCGTCTGTCTGTCATTGCCATTAAGGTAAGGACGACGTTATATATATATATATATATATATATATATATATATATATATATAACGTCGTCCTTACCTTAATGGCAATGACAGACAGACGCATATATATATATATATATATATATATATATATAAACGAGAGGAAAGGAAACCAAGGGGCTCGATTTTTATTAGTCATATCATAAGAGGCCAACAATGACACCAAGGACAGCATATAGAGGAATTGTACGTCGTTCTTAATTGAATTGGAGAAATGTTAAATACACTGAGATGGAAGTAGATGAAAAAAAGAACGGTGCCGAAGGTGGGATACGAACCCACGTCCTCGCATTACGCGTGCGATGCTCTCACAAAATGAGATACCGCGGCGCCGTTTTGGTATGCCTTGCCGACCGTTGCGTGCACGTTTCCTCCCGATATGTTCGAGGAAATTCGGTGGTTTATTGTGACGTACACATTCACCATCGTCGTCGAAATATGCGCATGCGGGAGCCACGCGTTGCTATGGCAACCGTTGTCTTTTTGGAGAAGCGAAGCGAGTAAAGCGGCGGTGGAAGATGCTGAAATTTAGCTTGACGTGGTCACTTGTTAGGCCAACTCTTTCTGGCGTCACTTTTATCGCGTTACACTCCCACTTAAGTTCTTATATCATTCCTGCATAGGCCACGCCCCACCACACATCCTTGTCTTCATCTTAGCAGTGAGCTTTTGTTTATTGCCTACGGCAGTCACAAGTCGCACTCACGGGCCCTGTGGCAATGTGCAGGTGGTAGCCGGACGCGCTAGCCACTGCGCCATTGCGCATCTTTTGATCTCGATAATTTATGCGTGAGTTTGTGCACTGCATAGATTCTGAGACTGATCGCGTCTGTACGCGTTTCGGTGGACATAGAACAGACATTATAGCGGAACGGGCGAGAACGATGTGGCGTGTATCGCGGAGAAGTTGTAGAGCCGCTGTGCGAGGCTGCTGCTCTCACACTAAAAGCGTTGAGAGCCGAAGGAATCGCTGGTGTCCACTTTTCTTTTAAACAAATTCAAACAGCGGTCAAAAACAGACTTCGAAATGATAGGATCACGAATCGGGAAACTTGGTAACGATTCATGGCGAACTTCGCCACTTCCGCTAACTCGGTGGCGACCATTATGGGTCATAGAAGACGCATATTTTGTTACTTGCCACTGGTTTGACCTGTGGCGATGAGGTGGACCGCGCACTAATGAACCAGCCTTTCGACTGAATTGTAAAGAACATTTTTTTTGCACGTTGTAGTCAGGGTGACAACGATGCAGGTTGTCAAGACACATAAATGAGGGCAACTGCTGGCGTTCCGAATGGTTCTGAGATGCCCGCAACTAGTTGTCAGACGTGTACAAGCAACCGCATTGCGACGCCGCTTTCGCTGACCCTTAGAATACTGTGTACAGACTCTGCAATTACTTGACAAGTGTAGCCGAGCAACATTCACTAACGAAAGAAGCAACGGGGAAGTCCCGACGACTACTTCAGCTTTCAATAAGCCAGCTATATAATTGGTCAGTCTATGCAGCTTCTGATGATGCCAACAAACTTTTTGTTTAAGTCTTAACCAACCCCAGCAATTCCGGACATCGCCTTTAGTTCACAGCTTTTACACCACGTGGCGTACGGACCTTTAAGATTCAAAATTCGCGCGATGACGCACGAAGTGTACTGGACGATAACAAAATACACGTTTTAACAAGAAAAGAAAAAAAAAGGACCACGCCAACAGCTTTCACCGTCGAGCATGGACGAGCGCGAATCAGGAACGGCTGATCTGATAACCGCCGCGCATATAACACGAGCGGCCAGCTAGTCTACTGTGAATCAGCAGTTTTGCTGCTATTGATGGGCGTTGAGAGGCTCAGCCCCGCTTCCAGAAAGCGGGTGCAGAATCTTGAAAGAGCGGCCTCCGCCCCCCCCCCCCCCCCCCCCGCCTTCCGGCCATCTTTTCCTCGTCCAACTTTTTGTCCGATCGAATCAAAAAAGCGAAAATGCCCTTTTGTCGCTTCATTTCTCGAAAGCTGATTCTAAAATAATAATGTAAGCTTGCTAAATGGTCGCGATGGGCGCATGTTTCAGGATATGCAGTCGCACGATTGACACCCTTAATCTCGGTTGGCCTCAGCTTACGAGTCCATTTGCGCATTTGCGTGCAGGTGCCTGGTCGAGTTATGTTCACTGCCACGGAATTTTTGTTTTTCGAAGGCGAAAGCCTTAGGTGCATTGCTATATTTTCGGTGCCATTGGCAGTGACCTCGGCAAAACCGCGCCGTAAAGAAAATGGCCGACGCCGCAAAGAGTAAAATCACCTCAACAAATGCTCGGATTGACGTCAGTTTTCTGAGGGAGGTTCCTGTGAACAAAGTAAATTAGTGGCTTCGTAAAGAAAATTTGCTACATTTCAGCCGAACACCTTTTCTAAGCTCTTGGTAAGCGACGGGTGTAAATGCAGAAAATCATCTGTAACTGGTCAGTGTTCAAAGACCTGCTTCACTGCACTGTGGCATAGCCAGAACTTTTGTTCGAAGAGTGGGGGGCTCACGTTACAGCGCGGCCTCCTCCTTAGAGAATTATCGAGGGATCAAATACATCAATGATAACTACATTGCCATTGCCAATGTCATAGTATATTAGAGACTGCAAACAAACTACTGAATGCTACCCACTGTCAAGTAAAATATGTATTTTTTCATAAAAGAATATATTAGCATGTCCCAAAAATTGTGGCAGAAATAACTGATATCAATGCTTCCGCGTTTTTTTGTCTATTCAATTAGTAAAGAAAATATCACACGAAGCAGCAAAGCAGTGCATACAGCTGGTGTGAAAAAAGTAAAGGCCATGAAAATAACAAGTTAAACACAAATATTTTGATAAATCCTTGTCATTAAAGAACCTTGTTTACTTTTTTGTACTGTCGCGAGCAGAAGTTTGGAGACCATGGCATCAGCAAAAAATTTAAATATATTCAAGCGCAGCTGCACGGCCCCGAATTGGCTTAATACGTTGTATTGGCCCATCACGCGCACGTAGGCTTGCGCTCTTGATTTCAGCCCGAATGCCCAGGCTGCGAAGGAAAAAAAATAAAATCGTGGCAGCAGAGAGGCTCGGCCTTTCTGTACCGACGTGGGAGTGGCCCGCTACGTGCTGACGCGCGTTCCGAGAGACCGTAATAAAGTTTTATCATACGATCATACCATACCTTTAGTCTACAAACTTTTGCTCGTGACTGTACATATGCAACCGCCAGAGAAAAACCTCAATAACGCTGTCCTTCGTTGCAATAGATTGCGCATGAGCAGTTGTTACCGGTCGTGTATTGTAATTACACCGATAATATAGTCGCAACAGTGAGTACATGTAAGAAGCAGGAGTTCTGCAAGATGTACATTAGAAATGCGAAAATAGAATGGAATATATAAGTGCGAAGATACAAGTTGATAAAGGGCACAAAAATGTCACTGGTAACAAAATGCACTGTTTGTATACACAAAGCCTCGCAACAAGATGTTTAAATATATGCATAAGTATCCAATAAATCCACGTATTTAAGCAAGCGTCACTGTATGTAATGCGTCAAACAAGACAAATAGACATGTTGCGCAGCCATACATAGTAGTAGCTTTACGTATAGAAAGACAGACGATCCAGGCAAGAACAAAACTATGATCGCAGAAATCGTGATATGTTCCGGAAGGATCGCCTGTTGGGCTAGTTGGTCTAACATAGTTACTTTCAGTTTGGCAGAACAGTTTGGTTCTCCTAGAAGCTGACAAGGAAGGTGGATTTGTTGTGATGCCGAAAGGCATGTTCAATGAAAAAGCCCAAGTGGCAGTGGACAAGAACTTTGTGGCTGTTTAAAAAAGTGCAGTGAGGGTTTAGACTAAGTTCATCAAATTTTGTAAGGACTTGGAAGTGAACGCTCTTGCTAGTGCTATTAGAAATAGTAAGGGGAACAGTCTGAAGGTTTTCTTTTCTGTAAAAAACATAAGGTCCCTTTCAGAACCATTGTGAGCGAAGGGGGGGGGGGGGGGGGGGCTTGGCAAAAGAATGTTAGTCAGTTTTTACTGAAGAGCCTTAAGTGACTCACGGTTGTTGATCCTTTCCGCGTGAGGAAATCTGAAGAAGTCTCTGAATATGTGAAACACAACGAGAGTATCGATTATGGTTTGTCTGTCGACGTTGAGTACTTGTTTTATTCAGTACCTCAAGATAAGCTTTTAGTTGCTGTTAGGAAGCGCATTGAACAGAGTGGCGAATGCGATTTCCAAAACTCCGCTTGCTTGTCGGTTCATTGTTTAACGCTTTTAGAATGTTATCTTAGTGAAACATTTAGTGTTTTTAACGAGCAGCCTTTCCTGCAACGTAGAGGAGTGTGCATTGGGTCTTGCGTGGCTCCGATTCTATGCGACACATTTTTAGCTGATATTGACAGTGCGCTTAATTTGGCTTTTATTTGGGGGAAGGTATTCAAAGTGTTTCGGTACGTCGATGACTTTTTAATTCTTTTAAAGAAAGAGGACGGTTTCCCTGCCCCTGGGAGTACTTTAGATGTTTTATTCAAGCTGGGCAGGGTTTGAGTTTCACTCATGAATTGCTTGAAACTGAGGGGTTACAATTCCTGGATCTCAGGCTGAAATTTAGTGTAGGCCATGTTCGCTGAGAGTACCTCCCACTGGTTAAGAAGTGTCCCCTGCCTTTTGACTCTGCCCGCCCAAAAATTGTAAAAAGGGGCATCGCATTACAATGTCTGGATGCTGCGCTCCGTAAGTCATGCCAGCATTCAATGCAGCATAGCTTTGACAATCATATTGGTCGCCTTTTAGCAGCGGGATTCCCTGAGTTGCTTGTTGTTGCGGTGGCCGAGTCTATCCTGCAGAGGGTAAAGAAGAGAGCTGGAGCGGAAAGGGCTGAGACCCAGCGATGGATGGCGAGACCCGTAGCCATGCTTTATATGCATCAGGTCTCGCACAACCTGAAGAAGGTCGCGAACAGGCATCGTATTCCTGTGGTCTTCACGGCTCCTAATAAGCTATCCAGGCTCTGCCCTCGAATTTGCGGTGACAGGAAAGGAGGTTGCCAAACCTGCCACGATAGCCGCTTCGTGGGGTGTGCGACAGGAGTGGTATAATCCGTCCCCTTGTTGTGCGGGAAGGTGTACATCGGCCAAACCGAACGGTGCATAAACAACCGGCTCAGGGAGCATGCGCTAAAAGTTAAGAAAGAAGAGGACAAGTATGCTCATTTGGTTGCCCACATCATTACGTGTGGTTGCAAGGCACGATTTTATGAGACCACTATCTTAGGCAAATCAACACACTACACGGCTCGAGTGGCTCTAGAAGCATTCTACATCCACAAGAACTCAGATATTTGTATAAGCGTAGCGCCAATTCTTTTGCCCAGTGCCGAACTGAACTATTTGAACTCTGTTGCCCGAGGCAGAAAGTACTGTTAACTTTTTTAGATTTCTTTTTATCACCTCGCATGGGAAAGGGACGTGACACTGGTGTACGTGGTTCACCTTATAAATCGGAGGGTTTGTTGACTGAAATAAACGGTTGGTAGTAGCGCTCGTCCGCATCTGTCGTGTCTTCGTGTGTGTTGAGCGTACTTTTTGCGCTATGTCTGAAAGTAGCTCGTGATATGTACTTGGGCCATGCGGCCGTTGCGACAGCACCATATCGGTAGATAATAGAGGAATAATGCAGAAATCAGTACGAAAATGTATAATTTAACTGCCTGCAGAGCGGCGACAAATTTTCTGCACCCAAAATTAAGGAAGGGTATTGCTTCCGCTCAAAAAAGAAGTAAAAGCGGCTAGCTAAAAAGGAAAGAAAAGACCAAACGAAAGCCACAGATGATGCGGCAAGTTAAACTACCCAATATCCGAGTGTGTTTGTTGGGAAACGCCGCGAGGGCCGGGCTTTCAATAAACAAGATCGGTAAAAATTGGTTATTGATGTCCTCGCAATTTTCGTTTTCACACAATAATTTTGATCATGATGCTAACTGTTTGAATAAACGGCGAAAATTTCTGCGGTTTTAGAAACTTATGAACAGTCATACGTTTTCATAATTACGAGTTTATGGACCTGAAGGAACAGAACTTTTACTTGCATTGATTTTTGCCGCTTCGCTATCTAAAAGACAAACTTCACTCGGCGGGGAAGTTTAGTGAAGCGGTCAATGACTTCGGACACGTTGATGCCGAGGTCTCTGTGGACGTATATAAGTACCTGCCTAACAATGTGTTCCTCTGACATTGTAGAGCGCAAGTAGTTTTTTAGTAATCTCATGTAAAAAAAACACCGCATATCCACGGGGTGAATGATGAGTGGGCGAAGCTCCGGAGGGAACCATCGGTAAACCGTGAATCTTCCGTGTAATTCGCCCAGTCTCGCCACACTAAATCGAACAATTGACTTCCACCAATGACACGCGCCATATGTGACGTCATTCCTATTTTATAACAGCGCCCTTCATTATAATTGCACCATCTCCCGCTTAAGGGGACGCTAGCACAAACGCGTTAGAAACGTGCAGTACTCTCTAGTAAGGGGGAGAGGCCACAGCGTCTTACGCAGCCGTTTACACATGCCGGAACGTGCACCGCGTTTGCCGACGCCATCACATGACTGCTGAGAGAGTATAACCCCCGTATTCATTAACGCTCCTCGATTTGAACTTGACTTGCCACCGCCTTCAACGCGTTTCGAACGCGCTGCCCAAGGCGGTGGCAAGTCAAGTTCAAGTCGAGGAGCGTTTATGAATACGGGGGTAAGGCGGAGAGGCCACAGCGTCTTACACCAGCTTCTTACACGGGCCGTAACGCGCTAGCACCAATGCGTTAGAAACGCGCAGTCTTTCGTTAATGTTGGGTATTTATTGTCATCGTGGTGCGTGTGTCCATGTGCGCTTCGTGGCGTAGTGGTTAGCGCCGCGCGTTCGGAAGCGAGGGGTCCCTGGTTCGATTCCGCGCTGCGGAAACAAGTTTCGGAAATTTTTTTTCATAAAAGTAGACGTGGCTACCTACTACTACGACGACTACTGCTATTACTACTACTACATACTACAGAGGAGGGACAGACCCCCACCCTAAGGAGCTTCGCCCCTAAAATATACTATCTGCGCTGGAAGTGGTTACTGGAAGGGTGACTAGAATCTGAAGCCGTTTCTACACATTTACATAGAACCTGCAGTCGCAGTGAGAGAGGGCATCTATTCCGGCGCTAAAACCTAAAAGTACTCCTTCGATGTCGTTGGCATCCTTGTTTAGGTACCTTGCACAAACAGTAAACTGTTGGATACCGGCAATATCCGTCGTTTCGTCAGCAAATATGGAGAAGCAGCCAGCACCATTTACTTTTGCATCTAGGATTTCTTTGATAATTTCACCATAAATTTCTATAATTGGGTTTTTTACATCTGGGCTTAAATGCGAGGTATTACTGGGGCAACATACAAATGGTTCTTCAGATATGTATCTCCACAATCAGCTCGCAAATGAAGAAGCGCTCTGAAAATACCAATATTTTCAGAGGGGATTTGCTTAAATCCATAGGACCACTGTCCCTATGGTCACGGAGAGCCAGACCTTGTCGTCCGCAAAAAAGAACCGCCTCAATAATAGGCCGTTAACTTTCTTCTGTTTTCGCTTATTTTACTTTGCCTGCCCTGGTCCAGCTGATTGATCACATCGGGCGCCCTTCCTGGAAATGTTTGGAGAAAATTATCAGCTGCCAGCTGGCAGTCACGGTCATATTCAGTATTTTCGTGTGTGTGGAAGATTGCGAGCGCGGGCTTCCATTTCTGAAACTGCTTGGACACGAGGGCTCCAGTGCGCGCATGTTAGCTCAAGTTTATAAGAATATTAAACCCATAAAGTTCCAGAATTGAAAATCTAAAGCACGCCTTTGGAAATGTCAGTGCACCTTTCGCGTCATAAGTTTATGATAACTTTATACCCATAAAGTTTCGGAATTGAATTCCATGCGCTCCGTAGATTCCGCCGCCGCTGCGAGATGCCGCAACGCGCCCGCTCGCTATCCAAAAGCCCTTGAAAGTTTGTGCTCGGATGGGGCTCCTTGCGTTACGTGACTCCAGGTGCAAGGGCGTTGTCGCGAAATCCAGCCCGAGTTCGCAATGTTCGTGCCGAATCGTCTTTTCGAGCGTGAAAAAGACATTGTAGACAGAATCCAGAATGATTCCCGGCGTCGGTGGCAGTTTTGGTCGGCGGTGCATGCCGGCACGAAAAAATTTCGAGGGGGGAGGGAGGGTCTGAAGCCCCATCAGTGCTACTACTGCTACTACTACCCCTACTGCTACTACTATAATACATTATTATTAAATAATTATTATAGAGGAAGTACAACAATAATGAAAGCTTTACATGAGATCCAACGCAGTGTTTTAGCATAAGTGATGCGAATGTTCCATTGCGATTATAGAAAAGTTTTCATGCGTTAAATCTGTCGATTTGATGCAGATTGAAAGTGGAATCAACATACTCTGGCTTACTTATCGTGATTATTTTTTTTTTCATTTACGATAAACCACATCTCCAGTACCAAATCTCTTAAGCAAACTTTAGTGGACTCTGGGCTTGGGCTCCCGTGTACTCGTGAGGGATAGTGCCCCTGAATACGCTGGGCCTCTCTTTTCCGCGCGCCACCGGCACCGCCGTTGGCCGAGCGTCGTCACGCCGTGACAAGTGATATAAGTCGTTCTACTCGGCAAAGAGCGGAGAACATGCGGAAACAACGTCGGTATACCACTTGCTTCAGCTCTTGCGCCATCAGTATCGGCAAAGGCGCGTTCCCACAACGGCGTCGGGAAGCACATCTGGCCGCTTAGGCCGGAGCAGCGGTCTCACTCCTATCGCGTGCACTCGAGTAGGGCCGCTATTTTGTAGCGAGGCATTATGACTTATTCTACTCTAGTCTTATCATCCACCGCTCAAGGCCGGCTGATCCCGTTGATAACGCGAGCGGACCGTCGCTCCGACCACTGACAAAGCGCGATAAGCGCGAAAAGGCATTATTACCGGAAAGGCATCGCTACAAAATACCGGCCCAGTATACACGCTTGCCCTCGTCGCCGCGCAACAACTATCTGCAGCAACTCTGAGCATGACGGGATGCCGCGCATCGGGGCTGCGCAAATCGCAATGAAAATGGGAAAGCTGTTTACTCTGTGCCGTGCAGACGGACCGTTGTCGTCTACAGTAGTCATTAATGCGAAAGCGTTACATTAGCCTTGAGGTAGAAAAGCCGGCGTCGTCCACAACGAGTGGTATCAAAAGTCAATGTGACGTCGTCAGCGTCTTCAATAAAATCAGTAGTAATAGAGAAGATAGTAAATGGTATGACAATGTTAATTAGTAGTAATTATGGGTAGGTATTGTGAAGTAATGTGAATTACAGTGAAGTTAATTAAAGTTACAACAAGTTATATTTGGGTGACTTAAGGTGGAGTCAATTGAATTAATGGGAAGTAAATTAAATTACAATGAATTAAATTTGGTTAAGGTGGATTAAAGTGGATCACCATATTAATTCGTAGCTACTCGGCGATGAGTTCTGAATGGTTGTGGTCTGGTGATTAATGAACGCAGAGAAAAGAAAGCGAAGGAAGGATTGCAAAAAGGTTGTAATAATTAAGAAGTCTTTATTGGTAATGACTAAGAGAAGTCATAATGATTTCGCATTCAAATCACGTAAGGATACTTAAGGTACAATTTTTTTGCGCATGGGCCACCACAGGGCTATCGCTTTAAACCCCACCGCGCCTCTACCCGCCATATACCTCTTTGCAATAAACCTTCGCTGTGATAGCGTTAATGATCCACCATTAAAACCCGCCATGTTTGGCTGCGTCATAGTGCACAGCTATCGGTTTAATATCAACAATCTTTTTACTCTTCGGCGCGAACGACCGTCCCATCCAATTATCCTCGCGTTGCAACGGCAGCCCCCGCCACATCCGAGTTGCACCCCACCGCCCGTATACTTCGGCCGGCAGCGTACTGCACTGTCATTGCTTGAAGGGGTCTGCTGCGTCACGGCGTGAAGCTCCCCTCGCTACAAACCGGCGTAGTTTCTGCGCACGCTAAGAGTGCATGTTTATTTCCCCTTAACCACTACGATTAGCAACATCTAGGTTTTAAACATTTAATTAAATTATAGGCTTTTACGTGCCAAAACCACGATCTGATTATGAGGCACGCCGTAGTTAGGGACTCCGGAATAATTTGGACTGCCTGGGGTTCTTTACCGTGCACCTAAATCTAAGTAAACGGGTGTTTTCACATTTCGCCACCATCGAAATGCGGCCGCCCTGGCCGGTATTCGATCCCGCGACCTCGTGCTCAGCTACCCAACACCATAGCCACTCAGAAACCACGGCGGGTCGGAGCAGATAGAAAATTGAAATGAATCACATGCATCAAAGTTTGCATTGCGAGTATTATGAAGGACAGTTTCAGTTTTTTTCTTGCAATTTATGATATATGACAGTCTTTGTGATGACTTCATTTCCTGTATTACGTTTAGGCTACTGACACTGCACAAAATATATCTTTTTGTCATAATACGGAATACAGGCACCAGAGTGCGGCTCATAAACACATCGGTATAATGAGGTGTAATTTGTGGATACATTTCTCGGTATGGGTAATATAGGAGCTCCTTTCTCGCAAATATGTGTCTTGGTTTAGAGAGCTTGGGCTGAAAGTGGACTGATTGTCCGCGCTTTCCGTGGAGCTGCCGAAGTGACTGTGAAAGCCTTTCGCTGTGTAAAGGTGTAAGCCCTTCGATGCCAGGCGCCTGAATTATACACAAAGAACGCGCTCGTCCGGAACCAGAAAAGTCGCAAGCATCACGCCAAGGTCGGGATTACCCTTCTACGGGTTAGTCGCGTCCTTGACAAAAAAAGAAGAACCGGGGAGTGACAAGTCATTTTTAACGACGCGCTGTCGTTCTTATCGTGATCACAGATGACGATTGCGCCAACGTACCGCGCTTTGTCGGGAAGCTGTGATGGTTCATTCTTTAGAAAGGGTATTTTTTTTTCCGCAACGTAACTTACGTCATCGGGGCAGATTTAAAAATATAAAGGTCACGAGTCAGGCGGTGGTACCTAGGTGAAATGAACGCCCGAGAAAGATGGACTTGTAGTCACTTTCTTTTGGAATAACGTTGCAGTTTAAAGCCACATAGAACTTCGTACACAGTATTTTTACCAACAGCTTAACAGAAGGCTATTCAGTCGTGATATTATTAAACTTATAACTTTTTAGCAGATACACTCTCACATGGCTTCAACATATATACAATAAAGGGCTCTGTAGTTCCACCGTGACTTAACCTAGGTACGTTGGCGTACTTCATGCAATTATCCCAGTCAGCCTACTCACATATACATCATTACTAATCATATCTACCATGGCCTCGGCTACATCCGAAGAAGTAATTGCCTACCTCTTCTCATTGCTAAAGATTTGGTAGGCGTAAGACAGGCCAAAATTCGAATATAAATGCCCTATATGGAATTAGCATGGAACCTTTAGTGATATAGAACGTATGCATTACACTCGAGTCTGTCCC
>NC_051162.1:93299974-93309974 GCF_013339745.2 Dermacentor silvarum
AAGTTCCTTATAAGTCGAACATTATGCTCCACTCACTTAATGCAACCCATGCGGAAAGAGTGTAGCGCATGCCAGCGACGGAGTGGAACAGGAGCCGGGTTCATTGCACAAGCACAAGACAGAGCAACCTTGACTACATGTTGCGACTGTCATATATTCAATATACAGCTGCGTAAATGTCATTCGTTTCCTCGGTCCTAGGTATTGCGTTTGTAGACAGATGCTCGCTCTCTCATCTTTGCAGTCAAGTTATGACCTTAGGCTCTCCACAGTATTTCAAGAAACTGACACCTACTTAACGAAACAGCGACAGCGCAAACCAAGTCAAGGATAAAGAAAGGAGGCGAGACATAAAGAGGCTCGCAAATCTCGCCTTCTCTGTCCTTGTCTTGGTTTGCCCTATTGCTGTTTCGTAATATACCAACACGCCCAGTCTTCTCTCCTAACATCTACCTATTTTCAGTTATATAGCATACGAGGGTTTGTTGGCCTGTTGCTTAAGTTCACGTCCTATAGGTGACGCCGTCGGTCAAAAGGATGTTCCACATCCGCACCATGGCCATGAGTGGCGATGACTGACACTCTCAGGGTCAACTAGATCGTGTACACATACATAAAAACCCAATAGCACGGACGTGGGAACAGCCGTCGCCGCAGCTCGGTTGGTAAGAGCATCGCATGCGTAATGAGGAGGATGTGGATGCCGCTCCTACCGGCGGCGTTGTTGTTTCTTTTAAATGCGTAAGCCTTTCTATGCCTACCCAACGAGAAACATGTCCGTCTGTCACGGAAGACAAATGCAATGGCTCATACCCCCGTAATGCTAAGGCTATACAAGCGCTCGATCAGCAAAGTGAAGCGAACAGTGCATACATTCATTGAAGATTCACCCATACAACACACAGAACAGCATATGTTTCAATAAAGAACAATCTCAAAACAAGCATCTGAGCCATCAATAAAGAATTGCACACCCCCCTCAACACATGCTTGTAGTGTTCGTTTTGCAACACTTTCGCTGGACATCCGCTTTGGCAAGTTTATAACGACAGATGAGGGTTGATAAGACTCGGATACAGTCCGGTAAGGGTTGATAAAGGTCGGATGTATAGTCCGATAAGGTTGATAATGACCAATAAAGCTTGCTAAGTGTTTGTGCTGGTCGGATCAAGTTTCATAAGATTGATAATAACACCGCGCTGCGTGGAGACGAGCAAGTGGCACAATGCTTGCGCATACTTACACAACTCCAATGGAGTTTCTGCGTAAATTGTTTTTGTCCTTTTTAAATATTTCCCTTCGCCTGAACATTTATACATTTCGATTAAAACAACATATAATTTCCCCTCTGCTTTCCTGACCTTATTATACGTTAGCGTCATATGGTTGTGACTAACAATGATTGTGCAGAAATCATCGACGATAATTTGTCAATGTAGGCAAATAGCCCGAACCAACGAACGAACGAACGACTGCCGAAGCGCGGAAATGAATAACATTTGAGTACGATCATTACGTTGCACCGGTCCTGCTTGGCGCATTTTATGCATTACGTTTTTGACGTCGGTACCTGGAAACATTGTTGCCGTTACCACATTAGCAACGCGTCAGAACGTCCGACCGGCGAATGCGCACCCGCGGACGGCGAAGCCACCGCAGCCGCTTGGGGTGACTAAAAACGACCGCCTTGCCATCACGCCCTTTTCCCGTAATTTCCATTATAGCTCTTTATTTTTCTTATGACTAGGCATCGAGATTCTCACGTGACTCTCCCACGTGGCATCGCGCTCGTGAATTCAAATCGTCGAGGAGAAATGGCGCGTTCTCCACGCATCGCCGCACACACGTGGCTCCCTCCGGCGGTGCGCGTTCCGTTTTCCGTAGCGCGATGTTGACACACGGAAACGCACGCAGAGACGCACAAACAGCGAGCCTCCTCCGACGGTCTGTACCCACTCGGGCAGGGCTTAGCAAACCGACAGATTGATCGACCACAACGAACGTGGCAGGAAGTAAAAGCAGCGCTCGCCCGCGAGCGTACGCATGAATACCCATCATTCAGTCGTTACTGCACGTGACCTATAGATGGAGCTCTCTTCATGGAAGTGCATCATTCACTTTCTCTCTCTCTCTCATCTCAGAATCCTTCCTTTCGGCGCAATCGTTGAACTCTTCGCGCGCTGGTTCCACGCAAGACAAGGTTGCGGCGTTTTATTAAGCATGAAATGCATTTAGCTCCCGTTGTCGGCGACCTTCGAGTGACCTTGAGCCAAAAGCCAGAGCCGTTATCCGGGCGCTCAAACGAACTCAAACGAGAACATCGGGGCATCGTTGCGAGAATTAAGAGAAATTTAGTTCAACAAACTCCTTCGTGAAAGTACATGTGAACTTGGTTTCAAGTGCAATAAAACATCCAAATACGAACGACAATGGCACATGCCATCAACAGGACACGTTATGAAGAATTAGAACACACTAAGGTGCCATACAAGTCAACGTTTTTAGATTTTTCTTACCTATCTAAAAACGCAGATTTAATCTAATCTAAAATCGTTGATACAAGTCTGGCACAAAACGAGATCATCCGGGCAACCAGTCAAAACTTAAGAAAATGGGGTCTCTGGCCCCTGTTGTGAAGTCCGAGGTCCGAGCGGCCACGAAGGTTCCATGGATGATGCCGTGCCAGGTTCCGGGATAATGAGAAGTCCAGTGAGATCAGAAAATTTTTATATACACTGTACATGTTGGTATTTTACAAGAAGGGCTCCATGACTTGTCTTTGGACGGTTTGACAGCACATTTGTTTTGTTGCCAGTAAGCCGTTGTTCATACTGCAATTTATACGGTTTATGAGTTTACGAGCTTCCTACAATGTTTCATGCAACACATAGTTTGTTTTCGCTGTCAATGCTTCGCCTTTCGGGCGAAGTTTTGACTTTTTAATGCGGTTAACGTTCTTAAGATTTAACGCAATTCCAAGTATCTATCTGTCTCCGGATCTAGCCGTTTTCCTTGCACGTCAACTTGTGTCACTGCGTATGTGCTATTGTATATGTACATACCACTGGTATGTCCGCTCTTCAATGAACCTCCTTGATGCCAACTTGGGCGTGTTTCAGTTCTCGTTGCCCGTGTGCGAAGAGTTAATTCGCTTGCTAGCACTGCGTATTATCGATTTTATCGTACTGGATGTTTGGCCGTATACTATCGTACGGGATATTTGTCACTAAGTATGGGCCGCTCTTCAAAGAAAATCTTTGACGCCAACTCGGTTGACCGGGTATGTCGCGCTCTTCAATGACCCTCTTTGGCGACTCTTTGGGTCACGGGACATGTACTACTGTGTATGCGCCGCTCTTCCTAATAACTATCATAACATATAAAACATATCATCACCAATTACACACCCATCATAAGATAGATTGCTATCACAAAAACGCCGCCAATAGTCTCCAAAATATGGATGCGTCGCCATTTTTTTCTTATTGGGTCGATTTCTTTTAGTTCGGCGGGGATAATGTTTTCCCGCATTAGCTCAATTAGGGGCAGAAGAACAGGAATTATACGGCGTTCAAAAGTATCGATATTGCTTGATTGGCGGGTATAGCTTCAACTTGACTGCACTCTCTGCACCATGCAGTTCAGGGAGTGCAGCACATTCGTCCTCGAATCGACAGTGCAGCATGCGCCCCCTGTAGCACGCTGCTCGGTTCGTCTCCTTGCAGTAGCCATGTTGGGCATGAGCTAACGATCCTCCTGCACTCGCCATTGCAAGTGAAGTTGTGCGAGTCGATGTCAGCAGACATGATTGAGAGCTAGTTGATTAGTGGTCCATGGCCGGCAGTGTCTCCCGCTCTAGTCTAGCCATAAGCGAGTTAGAAGTTTAATAGACGCTTGGGCGATTGTCAGGAGATGAGCGCCTAATTGCCTTCGTTCAAACGACTTCCTCGTGGAATGCTTTTCCTGGCGAAACAGCATCCATGTCCACCACATATTCGTTATCACTCCGAAGTACAAACACAATAACAATTAATGGGATAATAACGAAAGGAAATACACTCGGCATTCCTATATGCCCATTGGTCGAAAAGGCTTAACCGCCGGCTTCAGACGACAGAGTTCGTCCGTCGCCGCGCTTTTCTTCTCGATTTAATTGCCACGAGACGCGCAGCTATCACGGCGCATCTCGCACGAGGTTAACTCGTGCGGCATCTCTCGAGAACTTGTCCAAGAAAGCTGGCATCAACGAGAAGCTTCCTCTGACCATAGCCTCCGTGATGTGAGGATGTGATCACGGAGGCCACGTTCCAACCGTGGAGTTTCCTACAAAAAACTACCGGAGCTGTGATCACTCAGCTGCCATGTCGGGTGGTTCATGCATTTGTCTAATCTTCGCGCTTGTGGTTTCAAAAGTTCTTGAGGCGTTATTTTTTATACTTTCTTACTCTAAATTTCCAAGCAATCATAGCTTTCTAAACGCATGAAAGCAATTACTTTATCCGCACAGACATATAATCAATGCGAATTGTTGCGTTCAAAATTGGCGAAGTCAAGAAGCTGTTTGAAGCCATAGGGGTGAAGTTCGAACCAGCATACTCTACTAATTTTTGTAGCAAGTCATGCCTCTGACCAACTCCTATTCGTGTGCAAAAAACGCGCCACGTGGTCCTGGCTGCGAACTATATGCAGCGTCGATCGCTCTATGCAACCTGTGGAGCCTTGTTAGCCGGCGCTACGCCGAGCCCGTGGCTAAAACGAGTCGCATGTTGTTTGCGCTTTCTGCTTGTAATAGGGCCTCGAAAATTCGAGACGATCTGATTAAGAAAAAAAAAATGTTGCCGAAATAGAAACAATGCGTAAGTCATAGGAATGTACCTTCCCACTTGTGCGGAAGACAAGCTTTGCGAAATGCCTTGCGCATTAGAATGAGCGAGCTTCATTTTTACATCGCCACCATTTTGTACGTAACGCATCGAACTCAATTTCACACGTAAATATCAAGTCGATCCACCTTTTTAGGGCACGTTTTCTTTCTCTCTCTTTTCAGCCCCTCTCGCTTTCTCTCCTTCCTACGGTCTTTCAATCGTTGGTCTCCTTCCCCATGCAAAAATGGAATACAGGCGACTACTCGCACGCCGGCAGAAATCTCTGCGTTTCGCTAAACACCTTTATCTCTATCTTTCTGGTTCGCGCTGGAACTTTCGACAACCTCATTCCCGTGACATCCGTCGATATATAACCAGCCGGACCTATTGTTGTCCGTTAAGCTAACCGCCATCAAGCATACGCGTTCATATTGTTTACTATGCTCTGCATCTCCATGGTCAAAGGTTCACGCGCAACCACGTCCCCCCCCCTTCCTCAGGTCCCCTTATTCGACGCCAGTCGAGCGTGGTCTGACGCAACGTAAACAGTCGTGCGTGCGACACGAGCAGTGGGAGGTTATCGGAGAGAGGCAGTCAGTCGAATCCGTCGGTATTGAGCAGTTCGAACGTTCAAGGCCGACCACAGCGCCGCTAATGCTGACCGACTGAGAGAGGAGACGGAGACGTGCGCGCGCGGGAAGCTGCTTGGCCTCATGCGCGAAGCGGTACAACGCGGCCGCGAATTTTCGCATTCGTCGATGGACAAAACCTGCAGTTACAAGGCGATCTTGAGAAATAAAGTGAATACATTCGAGGAGTGGTCCTCGCACTTTTATGTCCCGTGACGCAACCTGGTAACTTTTACTGCGACGGTACTTAGTAGCTCGACGTTGGGTTTACTATATATATAGTCTAGAGCACTGCACGGGCCAATTTTTGCGGCCCGGCCCGGGCCCGTTCTTACATTGGGCGGCCCCCCGAGCCCGATCAAAACTTTTATGGCGAGACCCGGGCCCGGCCCGGGCCCGGATATAATCTACGTTACCCGCCCGGCCCGGCCTGCCACCCCTTTACGTTAGGCCCGAGCCCGGCCCGAACCCGGCCCGAACCCGGCCCGAGACCAAAAAATACATGTTCTTCAGAGTTGAGACACCCGAGAATAACTCGCTGCACGTTACTGCGCACCACCAGAAAGCCCGAGCCCGGCCCGGGCCCGCGTCAAAAAAAACCCGAGCCCAGCCCGGGCCCGGGTCAAAAAGGACACGCCGTGCCCGAGCCCGGCCCGAGCCCGTGAAAAAACTGCTCTACCCGGCCCGGCCCGGGCTTTCGGGTAAGCCCGAGCCCGTGCAGTGCTCTACTATATGCGTCTGTCTGTCATTGCCATTAAGGTAAGGACGACGTTTTATATATATGTATATATATATATATATATATATATATATATATATATATATATATATATATATATATATATATAAACGAGAGGAAAGGAAACCAAGGGGCTCGATTTTTATTAGTCATATCATAAGAGGCCAAAAATGACACCAAGGACAGCATATAGAGGAATTGTACGTCGTTCTTAATTGAATTGGAGAAATGTTAAATACACTGAGATGGAAGTAGATGAAAAAAAGAACGGTGCCGAAGGTGGGATACGAACCCACGTCCTCGCATTACGCGTGCGATGCTCTCACAAAATGAGATACCGCGGCGCCGTTTTGGTATGCCTTGCCGACCGTTGCACGTGCACGTTTCCTCTCGATATGTTTGAGGAAATTCGGTGGTTTATTGCAACGTACACATTCACCATCGTCGTCGAAATATGCGCATGCGGGAGCCACGCATTGCTATGGCAACCGTTGTCTTTTTGGAGGAGCGAAGCGAGTACCGCGGCGGTGGAAGATACTGAAATTTACCTTGACGTGGTCACTTGTTAGGCCAACTCTTTCTGGCGTCACTTTTATCGCGTTACACTCCCACTTAAGTTCTTATATCATTCCTGCATAGGCCACGCCCCACCACACAACCTTGTCTTCATCTTAGCAGTGAGCTTTTGTTTATTGCCTACGGCAGTCACAAGTCGCACTCACGGGCCCTGTGGCAATGTGCAGGTGGTAGCCGGACGCGCTAACCACTGCGCCATTGCGCATCTTTTGATCTCGATAATTTATGCGTGAGTTTGTGCACTGCATAGATTCTGAGACTGGTGGCGTCTGTACGCGTTTCGGGGGACATACAACAGAGATTATAGCACAACGGGCGAGAAAGACGTGGCGTGTATCGCGGAGAAGTTGTAGAGCCGCTGTGCGGGGCTGCTGCACTCACACTGAAAGCGTTGAGAGCCGAAGGAATCGCTGGTGTCCACTTTTCTTTTAAACAAATTCAAACAGCGGTCAAAAACAGACTTCGCAATGATAGGATCACGAATCGGGAAACTTGGTAACGATTCATGGCGAACTTCGCCACTTCCGCTAACTCGGTGGCGACCATTATGGGTCATAGAAGACGCATATTTTGTTACTTGCCACTGGTTTGACCTGTGGCGATGAGGTGGACCGCGCACTAATGAACCAGCCTTTCGACTGAACTGTAAAGAACTTTTTTTTTTTGCACGTTGTAGTCAGGGTGACAACGATGGAGGTCGTCAAGACACATAAATAAGGGCAACTGCTGGCGTTCCGAATGGTTCTGAGATGCCCGCAACTGTTGTCAGACGTGTACAAGCAACCGCATTGCGACGCCGCTTTCGCTGACCCTTAGAATACTGTGTAGACTCTGCAATTACTTGACAAGTGTAGCCGAGCAGCATTCACTAACGAGAGAAGCAGCGGGGAAATCCCGACGACTACTTCAGTCTTCAATAAGCCAGCTATATAATTGGTCAGTCTATGCAACTTCTGCTGATGCGAACAAACTTTTTCTTTAAGTCTTAACACACTCCTCTGTGTAACACTTTGATGACCCTTAGAGTAACAATGAGAAATAAAACGATCTGCGGAGGCGCGTAAACAGGTGCAGTGTGGTAGCTAAGCCTGAAGCCCGCACTTTCTGATGCAGTCGAGTTTGAACTCAACTTCCACTGGCGAAACATCGATAGTGTACGGCGTTCATGAGTCGATTGATGGACATGACAACTAATAAAACCACCGGTCTTGCGGAAATCTATAGGCCACCGCTGTCGCAGCCTCTGAGGAAAATTTGGAACACAGACGTGGGGTAAAAGGGTAGCGGTTTGTACTAGCTGGTATTTCATAATTACATTGTGTACTCGTCCTTTGCCTAGCGCTATAAAGCTCTCGCTAACAAACGTGGGACTGCAGAATTTCCATACTAGCTGCTGGTCGCGTTCTCGACTACAGTATCGTCGTTGTCAGTGTACCAATGACTGGTATACCTACTTAAGAAACTTAATGTGCATCAGCTCAATTTGCAACTCTTGGAGCAACGCACAACCAGATAGATTATCCGTGAAGGAGGAAGTCGGGCGTGAGGCCATCTTGGAGCACGTCACGTCACGTGGTTCTGTGGCCTGATCCACTCATTACTCAGGCTTTCCGGCCTTATCTTCAGCCAGCAACCATTCGGGGCGTGGCTTGCAAACATTTTCATGTTCCACACGTCGACGCGTATACTAAAAACGAACGCGTTCCTTTCCGGAAAACAGCGCCGGCTAAACCCTTTCAGCAAGCCCACAACAAGCATGCGTGCAGGCCCCAAAACGTGTACTCCGTCTTACCAACTCCATGCAGTGCAATATCGGCTAGGGCTCGTGTCAACCAATCCGCAACGAGAGCAAACTGCGTGTATCAGAAAAGGTAGGAGGGCGCTTGCCCAATGTCGGATACTAATCCTTCCGTGAAGCTTTTCCATACAGCAGGCGTCACGCTGTGGGTGATCACAAACAAAGTTCTCCTGGTTCTAGTTTCTTGTTGGCTGACGAGGCCCATAACTTTGCATGCAGTGCTCGGAGTTGGGCGATTTGAAGCATAGAGATTGAAAAAGAGAAGACCCACTCTGAGGCACGTGGAACACGGCCAGGGTAACGCCCGTGAGCAGGTCCGGAAGCAGGTCGTGCCTGACGTCGTAGTGACGCAACCAGGTCGCGATGGGGAAGCATCCCAGCAGCCGGGACTTGAAGCCCCGCCGCTTCCACTTGCGTCCCCACGCGTGTCGTAGTCGCGGCACAAGCCGACCTTTCGCGGTGGGCCTCTGCTGGGCGAACTCGGTGTCGAAACCGTCCTGGGTGAACCCGTGCCTGGCCCGTGCAGCGGGGTATCCCGCCGGACCGCGAGCGGTCATGGCGCCGCCGCCGGGAGGGGGGCCCTGCAGCTAGCTCGTACTCCGACAGGTCCAGCGTTGCCGTGGCTGCTAGGACGGAACGACGCGTACGGACGGCGAGCGGCGGCCCGCGTCATCGCTTTGGGGCCACGGCGAACTAACTGGAAAGGCTGCGGTGGGTGGAGACCATTACTGGTGGCGGACATTCGTTCATTTTCCCCGTGCCGTTGAGCGCGTGTTGCGACACGCACTTACGCTGCCCCCTCTCTGTCTTTCAGTTCCTCTCATCTCGCGGTGGACCGCCGCGGTCGTCTCGAGTGATGCTCCCTTCCCGTGGAAGTGGGCATCCTGACCGTTATTTTGTTCTGATTCCCACCTTCTCGGCCTATCGTGCACGAGCTAGGGAAGTGGAGGGTTAGGAGGAGGCATTGTTTCGAGGTCTGCAACGACGCCTTTACGCGGGTCAGCTCTCTGCGGCTATACCTCCACCCTCCCCTGACTTTACGGTTACAACGTGATGGTCCGGCTTTAGGTAGGCGGAAAAGTTGGAACATTTCCTCGTTAACCTTGTTTCGAAGCGGTTGTTGCCTCCGTGATCGACCCACTTTATTTTGTGTAGACGCAAACAGCGAAACCTGATAAGTACGTGTTATCGCTATCGGATTAAGAAGTGGTGGATTGTTAACTAAAACGGGAAAATTAACGCAAAGAAAGAACTGTGACTTCTTGCATGACGGAGCATGCACTCATGCGTTGACAGACAGACAGACAGACAGACAGACAGACAGACAGACAGACAGACAGACAGACAGACAGACAGACAGACAGACAGACAGACAGACAGACAGACAGACAGA